>NC_134486.1:291091194-291131194 GCF_040206685.1 Ascaphus truei | reverse complement strand
ACATCTCTTCAACATACATAATAACAGATACATCCTAACATTAGATGATAACAACCCGGATTACTCCCTGATGGGGTATCCATTATTTGTACCACCATACCCTCTTACGGTGGCTTGTGCACAGCATGGTCCACTGGGCTTAAAGCAGCAATGCTGTAACCTTCTGGGTGACACTTCTCATCTAACCCGCCAGGATCCCAATCTTCTTCCCCTGATCCTTCCTCCTCATCAGTGCCATATCCCCTATCCTCACCAGTGCAACCCATTTTAAACTCAATTTCTCCCTCCATGAGGGGTTCAGGGACATACAGGTACTCCAACCCGTGGGACGCCTTGTATTTGGCAATAATGGCCCTCTCGGCCCGGCTACACCGGGTTAGCTCAGCATTCCCTGCCCATCCGGGCAGCACCCATGATAGGGGCTCATCAGGGTCTACTGCGTCTGATAGGATGTCAGGACCCATGGGCTCTATTTCCTTGCACTCCATTTTGAACCACCTCTCTTGCAGCTCCCTTTCCCTCTGCGCGGGTGTGAACTCTCCTACTGCCGAATCGGTTACATTAGGCCCCCACCGGTCCATCGATGCCATACCCAGTTGCCCTCCACCCCTGGAACCCCCCTCTGAAGTGTAACTGTTCAGTATCTCCCCAGTCCGTTCCTCACCGGTTCCCTGTGACCCTCCCGACATCCCCAAACTGGACGTGGACCCACGGGAAAAGGTGACTGGGACAGGGGCTTTATCTAGGGCATGGGTTTGGGCGTAGGGACAGGTAATGGGCATCCGCGGGGTTCCGACCCGCTCTCTGCCTTCGGATAGTCCCGTATCATTGTGCGGACATGCGCTGGTTGGGCCTCACCCGTCTCAGCTCTCCTCGCAGCCTGCCAGCTCTGTGTTGACACAGGTGATCGGGAAGCACTGCCCGATCGCCGAGGCGTTGTGGTTCTCTCTCTGGTCGTTCCGCTACCTCCGCCGGAAGTGACGTCATCACCAGAACCGGATACTCCGCCATCTTGCGATGGATCCCCATGCGGGATCTCTTCCTCCACAATGACATCCGCCACCGGAAGTGATGGTTCTGCTCTCCGCTCTGCTCGGGCCTGGGCTAGGCCTTCCTCCGCCGTTGCCACCACCGGCACCTGGGGATGGTAAGGATGTATCTCACCGCTCCGTCGGCTCGGGATGGAATCTTCTCCTCCTTCCTCGCTGTAAGTCACCACGGCCGTGGGACTCCGCCTCTCGGGTTGGTTCTGCACCGGCGACACGAGACTCCGCTCCGCCGCGACACAGGTAAGTGCCGGTTCTTTTCCCGCACCGCTGTAGTGGTCCGCCGGTAGGCGCATCACCACTGTCGTTAGGGTCGCTTGTTCCTCGTCCGAGGAGCCGAACTCCGACTCGGGGAGTGGCACTCCCGCAGGGGACCGACGGTGAGGTTCCGGGTTCTCACCGCGGTTGTAGACCCCTCTTTCTTCAGGCTCCGTTCTGATCATTAGGAGCGATCCCCATTCTCCGGGATCAACTGGTTCGCTGCAGGCCGCACGCGGGGCTTCAGCCGTCAGCATGGCTGTGTCCGTCCCCGCCTTGACTACCAGAGAGCATCCTGGCAATGAATAGGGATATACCCCAATGTCCATCTCGCTCTTTGTTTTGCTGGTTATGGGAGACACTTTGCACAATGGTCTCTCCTGTTCACCAGCTCGCAACTGTGGGCCAGGAAGCTCACACCCAGCTCCTCCCTCAGACAACTCGGGTCTTGCCTGGCAGAGATAGAGACCCCTCCCCCTGGTGAATATTTGGGGAGGGTCCCACAAGTTAATTGGATGCCCCAGCACAGGGGCTGAACTTTTCACTGTCCTGGGGGGCGCGGCTTCAGGTTTCGCGCCATACCTCCCCGCAGGGTGGAATTTTTCTTTTGGCGCCAATCCCGGACAACTTTCTGCAAGTTTTGCATTTGCAGCATTTTCTGCAACTGGCCCACGCGGTCTCCCCGAGTAGCGGGAACCGCCATTTTGGATCGCTCTGCCATCCATATTCGCAGCAGCTGCAACTTCATATTCCTCTATCTCACCCAATAGCCTCTTTAAGGACAGGGGGTCACCCCGCATCCAGGAGCACCGCATCTTAGCCACGACAGGATGGTCAGGTCTCGCTCCTCTCAGAATTTGATCACTAAAGTACGCCTCCACCTCAGTGGCCTTAATATAATCCCCCTTTCGCATCTCCCGTAAGGCGATTCCAATCCGCAGGAGGAACCCAGGTAGATCCTCTCCGTCTTTCTGACGAAGACTGAAGTACCGCTTCATCAATTGTCCCATGTCCTAATCACACACAACGGACTGATTGCGCATTACTACTGACTCCAATGCCGTCGCCATCTTGCGTTGCGGTGTTTGTTCTGATTGTATATGGGGCTCCGCTCTGCGGGGCAGCCACCACACCGATACAATAAAGATTGCCCTGATGCACCACCTTGTGTACCTAATGTAGGCTGGACTCATGTATGCACTACCTCAGGCTAGGCTCACTCTCTCAGTGTCTGCTGTGACTCCTTCCTCCCAGTCTGTGCTCCCTACGGTAAGAGGTCTGGAATGGGCTAGAGTACTCTGGGGCTTCCATGCAGTACTGGGGCGTCTACCTGTCTTGGTCAGCCTAGCGCAGACCCTCTCCAGGATTCCTGAACACGTTAACAGGCTATCCCTTCTGGCATCCTACTAACTAGCACTACCTCAAGGTGACTCGGTCAGCTATAGCCTGGCTCCAAACCCCTCACTCCTTTCTGGCCCCTAGGTCGTACCTGCGAACTGACATACTCCATCAGCCCCCCTGACTACCCCTAGGTCCGTCCCAACGCAGCACAAAGTGGCAGCAGACACTTCTCCCTGTTTCCCAGTGTGCCTTGCAAAAGCCTGTCCTGTTGACAGGTATCTCAGCAGCGCCTCCAAATGTAACGGTTTTTGTGCACCGGTCCATCCCACCCAATCTCACATTGGCCCCTGTGGTCTAACCAGCCCCCATTACAGTGTGGTAGTGTCTGATGGTGCACCTGTTGGCAACAGGACTCCTGAGTCTCCCGCATGATGGTGTATGGGGATGACCCGTCCAGACAGGCAGCTGAGGTAGTGGGCTTGAGTCCTACCTAGATCCAGTGCAGTGCCTCCACCTCATCAGGATCCCTGCGTCCGCATGGGGATGGTTCTGATGAGGAACTCCTCTGTGGTGCCTCCCTCTGCAGAGTAATCCCAGACTCACACACGAGGGTGTCTTTGATCAGATGCATCTTTATTGCTTGAGGTGGGCTAGCTGCCCCTCGCAGTAGTCTCTTTAGCCACACATAATCATTAGTGCTTCCCTTTGAAAGGTATGTCCTTGTCTTAATTGGTGGGTTCTCTATCTCCCCTTCAGGGAGATATCCCTGGGCCAGGTCCCTGGTCCCAGTCTTATAAGCTGTCTCCTCCCAAGCCTGCACTC
The DNA here is from genome assembly GCF_040206685.1 of Ascaphus truei. Classification (NCBI taxonomy): domain Eukaryota; kingdom Metazoa; phylum Chordata; class Amphibia; order Anura; family Ascaphidae; genus Ascaphus; species Ascaphus truei. Next base: position 291,127,727 of record NC_134486.1, on the reverse strand, counting down.
AGACTTGCTCCTTGTCTCATAGTTCTTACATCAGCCACCAACAGCTTTTTTCTGTCTGCTTTGTGCTGCCAGACTCACAGCTCTGCATCAGACTACCGCAACAATGTTGCAGACCTCCATGTGCCTCTTACTGACAGAGGCAGCACAGCAACAGGAACTCACTCTAACAACTCAGCAACAACCAACTTTTGATCAGTGCTGTGCCTTATGTATACTCTGGAGGCTGACACACCTCTGACATCACTAACCATGGAGTTAGAGCCTGTGACCACTCCCATCCATACATAGGGCACCTCACCAGGGTGTGAGGGCAAACCTCCATAATTACTGCTGGCATGCCCACAACTTACCAGGCCTTACTGTCAGTAGGAGAGATGACTGTAGCCATTTTACATGACCGCTACATGTATATACTGTAAGTACGGATATAGGATAAAGTATCTGTTGTCTAAATTTGGCAAAGGCTGAACTTGATGGACATATGTCTTTTTTCAACCTCCTCTACTATATATAACTATGTAATTATGAAGACATGTAAATTCGTCAAAATCACTTATTTGGGTATTGTATAAATCTCATAAGTGGTACATGTATTAAATACATGTAGGTACAGTACATATTAATGCTAATATGCATTGGTAATGAAGCAGTTAATAGTTATGTACAGAAATCCTGGTGGCTTCAGTCATGAAGATGAGAACGGCCTTCATCCATGCTGGGGTAAGCAATCCAATTCCTAGTACAGTGCAACATTGATTGGCAATGTGGCTTTTTAGGCCCCCACTGAGAGGGCCTAGGAAACCAAAGTGACAATCAACAGATTAATGTTGCAATGTTGCTTTTCGCTATGTTATTTGTTTAAATATTTGTATAAATTTGTAAAATAAAAAAAAAAATGGGGAATGGCGAAAAAGCCCTATTAGCCATATATTTTTTATTGGCTGTTGGCTATTAGTACAGGCATACCCCGCATTAACGTACGCAATGGGACCAGAGCATGTATGTAAAGCGAAAATGTACTTAAAGTGAAGCACTACCTTTTTCCCACTTATCGATGCATGTTCTGTACTGCAATCGTCAGATACGTGCATAACTGATGTAAATAACACATGTGTAATAGGCTCTATAGTCTCCCCGCTTGCGCACAGGTTGGGTACAGGTAGGGAGCTGGTATTGCTGTTCAGGAAGTGCTGACCGGCGCATGCGTGAACTGCCTTTTGCCTATTGAGCGAGATGTACTTACTCGCGAGTGTACTTAAAGTGAGTGTCCTTAAACCGGGGTATGCCTGTACTGAGCGTGTGGGTAGCAGGGTAGGTGATGGAGGGAGATTCACCTGGCGAGTGTAGTTAACACCCCCTGGTGGTGGTGGTAGGGTTTAACGCCAAGATTACCACTAATGTGTTCTTGGGGTGTAGGTAGTATAGTATCAAAATTACTAATAATAAATTGTCTCTCCCTTCTCTCCCTCCCCCTCCTCTCTGACTCCCCTTATTATCTCTCATCTCTCTCTGTCCCTTATCCTTTTCTCTCTCCCGCCCCATCATCTCTCTCTGTTCCTCTATCCTTTTCTCTCTTTCCCCCTCTTCTCTCTTCCCCACTCATCAATTTCCTTCCCTCGTCTGTTTCCCTCTCATCTCTTTCCCTTAATATTTAATGATGGCCCCAATTCTTTCCACCTATATCTCCTTCTCCAGCATTTTTGCTCTCTCCTCACATTAGCGTTAGCTGTGCGGTAGCTCCAAAAATGACTGGAATTTGTTTGCCACTTAAAAAAGGGACACTTTAAAGACGGCCTCTTTACATGTAGTCTACTGCCCCTGCAGTAGGCTGCTCCCCTAGTCTGTCCCCAGCTATATATGTCTAAGAATTCACCTGATTCTATTAAGTTCTTCCCTGACACAGCTCAATTAGCACATGTGAGGCACAGAAGACAAATGTTATTTGTAATCAGACAGTTCCCATACCAAGGTGTTAGTAGATGAAATTACTCAAATACGCACACAGCAAAAGTTGAGCTGAAGGTAGTATTAAAGATGTCTTACCTGAGAAGAGAAGAGATAGATGAAGTCTGTTAGGATCTAGAGATTAATCCAATAATCTTCCCAGTTAAATTCCAAAATGTATGACACTTAAAGGGCCACTTTAAAGATGGCCTCTTTACGTGTAGGCTGCTGCCCCTACAGTAGGCATCACACAGCACATACTTTAAAACAGAAGCAGGACAGAAACGGAATTGTAGACTCTAGGAGATATTTGGTTAACTTTTAATCTATTTCTTGTGAAACAGCAATTCCACTTTTAGAGGCATGAATACAGATATAGCAGACATGTACTTATCAGAAAAAGGGGAAAAAACAAGCCTCTGTAAGCTATGTAATGTATATTCATTTTATACCATGATTTTATACACAAAAACAAAATGTCAAGGAAATGGAGATCTTTTGAAGACGATGGTTTATACAATTATCCTTTTTACACTTCATGAATTCAGCTGATCACATTCTTATCATCCCCGTGCTCCAGCTGTGAACAGCTGTGTACTTGTTTCCAAAAACTATGCTTTACATGTAAGAAATAAGCTGATCACCTAGAATTGTTATCTCAGTTGCCCTTTTATTGTTTCAAAATATATTCAGAGTGATACTCATTTTGTATTAAATCAAGAGCAAATTGGTAAGTTAGAACTTATAGAACTTAAGTTAGATCAATATTAAATCAGGAGTGCAAGTGTTTGCACATTTTAGATAAATGCTCAAGAATATTACTCACCTGAAGATGTTATAGTGTACTCCACAAACATGGCAGTTTTCAAGCAGCTGTATCTTTTGTGAATGTCATTGTCTTCAAGAGAACTTTCCCCAATATGTAAATGGTTCTGCAACCTATGTCAGATTTGTAATACAGTACTTTCTTTTTTTTTCTTTTTTATTACATGACGCATTTACTGCTGCGACACACTTTATTCGAGCAAATACCCAGTATGTACCTGGCAGATACCTGGAATGCGCCGCTCCTCACCTCAGACAAGCCCCGTTGCGTTTGCCTTCCCAGCCATGGTTCATGCCTGGCTGACGGGCGGCTGATCTGTTAAATGATAATGATTAGGATTTAATAGGCTGCAATGCTTCGCGTGTCTACCAGATGGCATAAATTCATGAATTGTAATGCAGTATATATATATATATATATACTGTGCAGTATTGCAGCCAGCGGGAATAAAATGCTTCAATCCCTGCCTGGAAAATAATGCAATGCACTCGGGCAGAAAACAGTCACAAACTCAATACACCCGAGTATACCCGAATTCGTGGGACTAGCCGAGCTCGAATAAAGTGTGTCGCCAGTGTACCCAGTTAGGGGATTGAAAAAGAACAGATCTTTTATACAACCAAACAATATTCTACACATCTCTATACAAGCTTAGAGAGGGGGCATATAGGACGTGTTATCCAACCAGTGACATTTGAAGAGGGAGCTATGAGCTACTGAGGCCATTTGAAGATGCTACCATTCTAGTCAGCGGTGATGATGCTGGCATCACGCAAGTCATCCCATATACAGAATATTTCTAGTAGATAGTACCCTTGTTTTCATGCAGCATAAGCATGAGAATCCACTGCCTAAGAAAGTATCACTGTGTAGTATCTGTGAGAAATAAGGAGGAATTTTCTAGACCCTCGCTTCAACTTGCTTCAAAGCTTTTATGCCTAGGGGGAAGCAGACAGTAGAACAGTACAGAATACAGGTGTGTCTACAGTGCAAGTTTTGATGGAGGATAGAAGGCAGAGGATGGAGGAGGAAAGTGAATGGCTACGTTAGATGTATTACAACCAGTGGGTGACCTACACTCAAATACAGATGTACCCAAGGCTATTGCTCCCGCTGGCATGTTATTGAGGGGTAATCTGTGATATTCTGTGTTATCATGGTCATTGAATCCTATGGAAACTCTGTTATATGCTTACTGAGCTGACTGGCTTCCCACCAGTGACATCCTGTTCATGGCAAATATATTATCGCCACCACCAAATAGTGATCCCCACACCAACCCCTTCTGGAGCAACATCATTATTTCTGTCTGTTGCCAAATGCCAATGACATTTTTTTTGTACCACTTTGTGGTGGGGCCAAACAAGCCAGCACTCATACAGCATTTTCAACCACATCCATGTTGGCTTGGCACAGTGATTGGTTTGTTGAGTGTAAGTCCAAACTGTTCCAGCTATAATGCAAAGGTAAAGGAGGATCCAAAGGACATACTCCATTTGCTTTCATTTTCCTGTGATGAGAAAATGTTATTACAGAACAGTGTTTTTTGTCTGACCGCTGCCACAGTTGCAGGGTCCAGTGAGTGAATGAGAGTCTGTGAAAAGTGAGAGCCTGACTGAGACACAACAAGCTAAGGTGCTACTGCTGATGAGCTGAGTTAGTTGCCAGCAGTGCCATCCTGCCCATGGCATATTACCACCATCCATCAGTATCTTCTAGTGTACATCACCAACATCACCAATCATCAACAACATTGTGCCAGTAGATAACATCAGTTGTATAATTTGTATAATTGTATAATTTTTTTGTATTTTAACGTAACAACAGCTCTATGAGCAGCCCACAGCTATGAATTACTACATCATGGAGATAGAACTCCAAGTTCATAATAGACATACAAGTTGTTGCCCAACCAGTGACATCTGAAAGGCGAGCTGTGTGGGCTACAGAAGCCATTTAAGAAGGTCACAGTTCTGGTTAGCAGTGACAGCAATACTGGCATCATCCCAGTCCTCTTGGAGATGAGAGCCTGGTTGAAGCAAGAAAGCCGACTGAAAGCAATAAAGGAAGACTGCATGTGAGGGACTGAGAGTGAGAAATACTGGCTGAGCTCAGATGTTGACCAGTGCCACTGTGCCACCCGTACTTGTAAATAGCAGGTATCACAAGATTAAAAGATGTAGGTTCAGAAGGATTTCCCAGAACATTTGAATATTTCCACAAAGAAAAGCCTATCCCAAACAATCAGTTCCTCCAATACCTTCAATTGAAAGCCTTTCATAACAAAATCCGACCCCCCGAATTGCTAACTAGATTTGAGTCACTTTGTCTAGCAGATAGTAACACAGCTGGACTGATATCTAAATTGTATGGATACTTTGTTAGCCCCCCTCCACAAATGAAGCAAAAACTGAAATATATGCTACAATGGGAGTATGACCTGGGGGAGGTATTAGACATGGAAGACTGGAATTATATTTTTAAAAAAGTTGCCACATCATCAATGTGTATCACAATCAGAGAAAATGCCTATAAAGTTATGATGAGGTGGTACTTAACCCCCATGAGACTAGCTAAATTCATCCCAGAGTACCCAACTACATGTCCAAAAGGATGTGGAGTACAAGCCACATTTATACATATGTGGTGGGGGTGCCCATTCATAGCAGCTCATTGGCTGGAAATCAAAATGTGGTCACAAAGGTTTTTCGGTTTGGACCTACCAATGGATCCCTGGTTATTTCTTTTAAACAAACCATATTACCCCCTCACGAGACATGAAAATAAATTACTGTGCCACATATCTTCAGCCGCAAGACGCGAATTAGCGGCAGTATGGAAACAAACAATGATTCCCTCAATTTCCAAAGTTAAAAATAAAGTCTGGCAGATTTGCTACATGGAAAAAATGGTTAGTCTTAATAACGACACCTACACAGATTTTCAGAAGGTGTGGTTACCTTGGATTCTGAGTGAAAATCAACGAGAAATTAATACCCACTTAATTTTGTTGTAATAAAAATAAAAAATAAATGATATTTATATTAATTGTGTGATAGAATATTTTAAGAAATCTTGTTAGATAAAATTGTAAATGAATGTGAACTTTCTCCCATCTCTATTTTCTGTACCCTTCCCTCCCATTTTTTATTTTCTTCATTCCCCCCTCCCTAAATTTTTTTAATAAAAATTAAGTTTTAAAAAAAAAGATGGTCACCATTGCCATTTCTAAAGTAAACCACTTAATAACTTTTCTGTGTTCTGTGAAACTTTGGATTTTTTGCTTCATGAATTCCTCAATTCCCTACAGAAGAAGTGCTTCACAAAAGCAGTATATATTATATATTATGTGATGTATGTTTTATAATAAACATTTAGCAATTGGGCTTTCAGGTCTCAATCTGGAAAGCTTAGAAATGTATCTTAAATTAAGGAAAACGTGTTAAAAGGGGTAAAAAAATGTGTTTTATTGATGAGAGCTTTCAATGTATTATCATTTTAGTACATGTTGTCTGTGAGACTGATTATTTTATTTAAGAGGGTGAGTACTTATATGAACTGTGTGTTTATAGGAAAACATTGTGGTGTAGTGGTTAAGGTTGTGGCATGACATGTGGTAAATCACAAGTGACATGGGGCAAATCACATTGTCTCCTCGTGCCTCTAACATACTTACCTTTACATGGTTAATGATACTAACATTTGGTTTCTCCAGCCTACAATATATGATGTGCAGACCAGAGTAAAAGAAATATGCTGGTGTGGTTTGATTGCAGAGGTGGCTGCACGGATGTCTATGATGTTTCTTTGTGACAGTCTTTTTTGGTCCATCTATCCTCCCAAAACTCTTCAACAATATTCTCACGCTGAAAAGTTAACAAAAAAAGAAACATATTGCATTATTGCCATATGAGTGCCGGTATTTATATTAATGTAGCAGATGGTACTCGTACTAAATTGATAATTTTTATGATCTATTAGCTTGTTTTGTAAAACTAGCTCCACTCCCCTTGTCTTTTGGGGAGTTTTCATGGATGAAACCATAAAAAATAGTACATAATGTTTGAGAAAAGTTCCATCTGCCTAATTTTTCAGTGATATAACCTTGAATAGGATCTAAATAATACTCTCATCATCAACCCACAAATTATAGTGTTTTCATTGTGATTACTATTTAACCAAACCTGCAACAGGAAAAATAATTTACATGGTACTGTACTGTGCATGAGCAATTGATTGAATATGTATCATAACAATGCCCTTGCTATTGGCCACAGAATCATTACAAGTATACATATCTTATATTTTATAGAATAGTCTTTTAAAGGAGCAAAGTGTGAAAAATCCTATGGTCTTTTTTTAAAAAGAAATCAGTTCTATAGTATTAGATAATACTGTCTGCATTTTTTAAACTCCATTTTTAATGATTTTTTAAAATATACTCATCATCCTTTAGTTGCTACAGCAACCATTTAGAAAGTCATATCCACTTCCTCTTTTGAAACAGGCTCTGACACACTTTGTTTTAGCTCTGCACTTTGACAACAAAGTATCACAAACAGATCTGTTGCTGTGTTAAAAACAGCACTGTATTACTCTGAAAGCTATAACAATAATGTGTTACACTTAGTAATATAATGTTACATATCACCTGCAGCATTTCACAGTCTGAAGCAAAAAAGAGTCAGAAGGCAACAATTTCGTTAGGCACACAATCAGGATTTTAACAAATGTATTACAGAAGCACCAAACGATTGCCAGCTTACAGTAGGTAAGAATGTAGAATTATACATTGTCACATTCTTTACATATACAATTAAGAAAAAAGGGGGGAAATGTCCAGTGGCGGCCTCCTTTATCCTAGTGCCGCTGTATCGGTGCAACACTGAAAACCGCGGGCAGATGCAGTATTTGATGCAGTATGTTCCGGTATTTTAGCCGCTGCCATCTTTATCCTAGTGCATTGTATTAGCGCTGTCTCGGCATCAATGCGGCATGAACGCGGTGAAGTGCGTGGCATTCGGAAAAAATCCCCGAAAAAATTCGGAGATGTTGGAGAATAAAAGGGGCCGCGGCTGTAGTATTGTTTGAAACAATTTTTGGTATAAAGTATTCGTCACATTCTCACTCACAATTATTTTTGTTTTAATTCACAATTCTATTTACAGACATGTGGGACTGCCATGGGCACGAAATTTGCACCCAGTTATGCCAACCTCTTCATGAGCATGTGGGAAGAGGATTATATATGGAATAACTGCCCACTGGGTGCAAATTTGGTGCTGTGGTGTCGCTACATTGATGACGTGGTGTTTATTAGGTCTGGGGGTTTACAATTATTAGATGAGTTCATCGTGCATCTGAACAACAATGACAGAAATTTAAAACTTACATGTCATTTCGATGAACAACAGATCGATTTTTTAGATCTGAATCTATATATTGTCAATAATATAATTCATACAAAGACCTTCTTTAAACCTGTCCAGGCCAATAACTATCTAATGGCGGATAGCCACCATAATCCCCAGTGGATCAGAAATATACCCAAGGGACAGTTCATCTGCCTGAAGCGCAACTGTTCAGACTCCCGGACCTTTGCACGACAGGCGGAGGAATTGAAACAGAAATTCATTCAAAGAAAATATCCGGTCGACCAACTGAACCAGGTTATGGGACAGGTGGATCTAATCGACCGGTCTACACTACATGCGTATCATAGAAAACCTAGATCCAATGGGGATGACAATATAGCTTTTGTCACACAGTACAATCATATGGCACCATGTATTAGGCATGTGTTAAAGAAGTATTGGCCTATTCTTTTAAGAGATAACACTCTGGCACAGGTACTTACCCCCACTCCGAATATAATTTTCACTAAGGCTAACAACTTGAAATCTTTAGTAGCACCTAGTTGTCCACTGTCTAGAAAGAGATCTCATTTGTCTAACGCAGTAAAGGGCTTTTTTACATGCACAAGGTGCACTGCCTGTACATATGGTAAGATAGGCACAATGTTTAAATCTAATGTCACCTCAAAAATTAATCCAGTGAAATCCTTCATTAATTGCCATTCAGCATATGTAATCTACCTACTTACCTGTCCCTGTGGCCTACAGTATGTGTGGCGTACTGGGAGGTCCTTCCAAAGAAGAATCTACGAACACGTGTATAATATTAAAAAGGGACTTTCCCTCATTGGACCCTTTGTATTCCTCTACCCCCTTTTTGGACTTTATTTGGGACTCATTGGATATTATCTACACAGGCGCTGGTTTGTATCTGTTCCATGTAACCAGGGTTAATACACACAGCAACTCTAACCAATTCACCTTTCACCTGCGAAAGGTACCTCCGATGAGTTAATATTAACCCCTTACTCAATTGCAATCATATGTATACACCGCCACCACCTGGGGTATGCAAATAAGATAAGATGTAAAATTAATATTTGCGATGGCCCCAGGTCCCTGTGTATTATAGAAAAAACTATGCACTTTAACACACAAAAATCCGTTATAGCAAGATTTGTCCAGAAACTTAAATACTCTCTCCAGAGCATGCAACAGTTCATTCAGAGCCCCAGAGCATTACTTAATAAATGTTTTAATATATATAAAAATACACTGCTTTGGTTGCAGAAGAAAGTATTACAAGAACATACAATTACATAAAAGAAAACCTATACATCACCATATGTCATATGTTTTCCCCAGAGAGGGCACTGGTTCAGGAATATGAGATTCACGTGTTTTGTCCAAAACAGTACTCTGGCGAGATGTGATCTTCATAATCTTTACTCAGGATTAAATATTCTTTCTTCCCATATAGGTTTGTAGAGTATCAGTGCATCAGAATGAACAAGTCCCTTGAACATATAAAGGTCTGTAGCAGGCCCACTCCCAATGAAATTTGTGTATAATACAATTGCCCTAGTAGGGTTAGGGGACTAGTACCTAATGCTATAAAGCACCAATAAATAGTACAAACATTGTCCCATACAGTGAGAAATAAGGGTATGAATACCCAAAGAAGTAACTCACTGTTTGTATCCAAGGTCCACAGGAGTAGCCCGCAGCAGTAGATTCAATAGCGTGCAATCCACCAAGGCAAAACAGGAACAGGTGAGGAAAAAGGCAGTGCAGTATTACAAGAACATACAATTACAATAAAATGCAAAACAGTTCCTCAAAATAAAAAATGATATAACATAAAAGAAAACCTATACATCACCATATGTCATATGTTTTCCCCAGAGAGGGCACTGGTTCAGGAATATGAGATTCACGTGTTTTGTCCAAAACAGTCCTCTTGTGAGATCTGATCTTCATAATCTTTACTCAGGATTAAATATTCTTTCTTCCCATGTAAAACATATAAACCCACCCCCTGTCTTAAATCAGCTGTGAGATTGATGGTTTTACGACAGAGGGGAAAAAACTCTTACGAACAAAATTTGAATCTTGTCTCAATATCTAAATGTACTCATAACTTTCCTTAACTAAAACTTACACATTTGTAAGTCCAATCAATACATTCAGGCACTCATGGCGGATACGGTGAGACTAAATATGAACATCTTAATCCTAAATTGAAGTGACAAATGAATAATTGTCCCTTATTACCTCTTAAAAATTCAGTGTGTGATGTCAGAATGTGCCCCTCAGTGACACATTTACAGATTTGGAACTTTTATTATGCAGGGGAGATGACATCACATGATATACTTATTTGACAAAGGCCCCCGGGCTGAAACGCGTTAGATGATCCTGCAGCTGTACCTGTCTGTTCAATAAACCTTCTTGAAGTCACCACCCACGTTTACCCTGTCCTGTTTATTTGGCTGTGCTCCGCGATTTCTCCTGCTGCTGCTGGAGGACTTCATTCATTTTTAATAAAGACTCTCTTAGTTTGATACGTTCTTAGCCACACCCTCTGGCCATCCATAAACCATCTCCAGAGAATGCTTTGAAGCTTAGCTATAAAAGAAATGTTGTCACACCCCTGCCCTTATCTGGGCTATCAGCAACATGCAACCCACCTGGCCCTTTTAAGTAAGCCCATACAGGATAGGTACCCCCAATTAAGCTCTTTGAAGCCAAGCACAAACCTGGAAAAATTCCTGACATGTTACAACCTAACAGATGTTATTTTAAAATAAAACTCCAATCACATTAACCCCTGAAGAACCAGATGCATTAAAATACATACTATCTCATGACATTATCATGACACAGTCATTGACATATGATGCAATTTTAATGTTTGTAGACTGTATATCATGATATATCATAAATGGTATTGCTGCTACCATATTTTCATAAACAAACCTGAAGCATTATTGTTTTGTTGCTTGTATGTTTGGATCTTTTTTTTTTTAAGTTTCTTCACGTTTTCTGGTAGCAGAAGGATAGATAAACCTTGGAAAATTGTGTCTAAAAAGTATCAACCCCTTGTACAGCATAATAAAAGAAAAAGGTTAGCACACAAGTGCAGCACAGATGTAGTATTAATGTTGCGGGGGATTCCATTCAGAAGCATGGACCCCCCGCTGCACATTCACGGCAGATACTGTCCCCAGCGTTGCAGACTTTTGCTTGTTTGTCGATAGCACTGAGAACAATAAGTCTAACTACGTCTGTACCCTATGTCTCAGAGGCCAAGGAAATCCAAATAAGACCTCACTCTAAATGTGTGTGGTACAAATAAAATTAATTTTAATAAAAATGACCGTAAATAATAAAACAAAACTTGATACTTCTTAAAAAAAACAATTGCCCCAGCTGGGTGCAGATTACACCAACACAATATTTTTAAAGCATTAAACTAAAAATAAAACATTTATCTTAATATGGACTTCTAAAAGAACAGGCACTTTTCACTTTAGAAAAAAACCCTTACATACATATATTTACTTGCATGCATATAGATAAGCACTTAAATTGTCCACAATTGTCCTGTTCACATCTTACCCTTATTCATTCACCCATTAGGTATATCCCAATGGATCCTTGACTGACGGATGAATGTGTTGTTATCCATGTATTTATTGAGAATTGCTGTCACATTGCATTTTCTTTGACTTTATTTGACTATTGGTGGGTGTTTTTTACGTCCCTATATTTTTGATGAACTTTAATGAACCCCTAATGTATTGTTGTGCTTTATATTATACCAAGTTTTAATCCTGGGTGCTCCTATACTTTTCTCAATCTTGGTTTGCTTTGCTATAATAATTTCCCCAGTTATGGCTCTTATTGAGTAAGAATTTCTTTAGATTCTTTAGATTTCTACTGTTGTCTTTGATATTTTTTGTATATCTGTGTCTTCACTGATGTGTTAAACACATTTATTCTTTATATCATTGATATCACTATTGCTTGATATGTATATGAATACATCATTGGATGGTTTGCAATGTTCTTGTTTACATCTTTTCTATTAAGGTTATGATGTGGATCTGTGGGATTGTCTGGCAGTGTGATGCTTTTTGGGTAGGTTCTAAATTCCCTCTGCTGCTGGACTTCAGGTGTGCTGCTGTTTAGCTGCCTAGACGCGTGATGTTCGTCCTCAGGACGACTTGCACGCTGGTGGACTGCTTGGTAGCGTGATGCTGTTGGTAAGTCTTGCTGTGTTTGGGTTTCTCGGACTGCCATCCTCATGTTACGAGGCAATCCACATATCGGTCACGAGCAAGAGACGTATCTTTATCCGGGGCACGAACTGGGCAATACAGATTGATACCCGGTCATGTTATTGATGTCATTAAATTCAGGTTCAAATAGAGGGCTGGTTCAGCTTGTCCTTCAAACATTTAGAAGACCTGTTTTTGGCCCAAGGCACTATTCTTTCCTCTGACATGATGTATCATGTTCTGCTCTGTTGCTGATCTTGTTTTTAATGTAAACTACAAAAAGTAGACTATATATGTTTTTTCTATATTCATGAACAGGGAGTGCCGTGACCCTTTTCAATTTTTTACCACTTACATTACATTTAGCAGTACCACCTCTACGGGCTACCTGGTGACTTCATTTACATTACATCTGTATTACTATTCATCAATATCATTCGGTGAAAGCACATTTTATGTAGTTGAATTGAAGAAGACAAAAACATTGGCCTTGTCTTACTTGGCATTATTTGCTCAGGGAAGGATGCTGCATAGACTGCTGTAAAGTTATCTTCTGCTCATGTTCCTTTTCAAAAAAATAAATATAATACAGGAACTTTAACAGGTCAAAAATACCCCCAAAATACAGTACCCGAGTGAAGATTAGTGTGAGGAGGTTCTCCTGATCCATTGCCTAGCTAAGAATTACTCAAGGTCCATAGTCATAAAATCTATCCAAAATCATAATCCAGGAGTAGATGGAGAAAAAAAAACAATCTTTGGAAATAAATAAGCAAATAAAAGCCCCTCTTTAATCTAAACTATGTAAATACAGTATCAATACAGGGTGTGGTTTCGCAGACTGCTATATGTAAGAACAGTTTCTTATATCTAGTGCAGAATGGTAAACCCCTTCAAATCTGGCAGACTTTTTGGAGCAAGTAAACAGGTATAAAGCATGATGCACAATGTGATACATATAATCTGTGCATCATGTAACTCAGTGGTGCGCAAAGTGGGAGGCGCGACCCCCAGGGGTTGGTGCGAGATTACCGGCAGGGGGCGCAGGGTTTACAGATGCCCCTCGCGCTTCCTGGAGGCACTTAAATTAAGTGCTGGGGGAGCTGCAGGGCCTCTGTAAACCTCACTTACCCTGATTAAGCCGGCACCTGGAGACGCGTCGCCATGGCAACGCGGCATCAAATGACGCCGTGGGGTCATGTGACATCATGACGTCCAGACGCCGGGAATCAAGGTAAGGAGGAGGGAGGTGGGTGCGGAGAGGAGGGCATCCGGCAGGGTGGCGCAGGGAAAAAAGTTTGTGCCCCCCTGATATAACTCATCCACAAATCCTACTAGCACTTTTCAAGTCGCAAGCTGGGGTAGACAATGCTAAATTGGAGCAAAGTACTTTGATGCATTGGAGCATGATCAAAATACCCATGTTTTGCTCCAATGTTGGTACATAGCCCCCATATTCCTAGAATGAACAATGCTCAACATTGATAGTAAACATCACTGTTCAGGAGCTTGAGAATTCATCATCTGTTTTTACTAGATTCATCAACTATTTCAGCCTAACAGAGAGTCATCGTATACAGTAAATAGCCCAGCAGGCCACAACACCAGCATGGACTATGCGATAAATACATTATGTTGTTATCTATTTTTAAAAATAGCATGTGAATAATTAATTGATGAAAATTACTTATTTACATGCTAATTTGCATTTCGGTTTTTTTTTTGTTATGGGAGAGCAACTTTCCAGACCTTTTACATTATGGCACAGCTTACTGAATAGGACAATGCTTTCTTAGACATTAACACATCTCTTTCCCTGAAAATGCACAGTTGGATCTTAATGAATGCAGTTCAATGACAGCGAGCTATGCATAAAAGAATAGTTTTCTGTGGCTGTGCTTTTCATAACATGAAGAGTTTAGGACAATTGACAAAAATAGAATGGGCAACATAATGTTAGTGTAAAACTCTTCATTATTTCATATTTCCAGGACATACTTGAAAACGAGAGGTAACTCTCAATGTATTAATTCCTGGTAAAACGTTTTATAAATAAATACATTTCAACCTGTAATGCTTTGTACTGTATATCTTGTGAAAAAGAGTGTTGCAGACCTGTCTGAGACATGTGAATATTTTTATTTGCTATGGTATATCGTGAGAAAAATATATAATTTTCTGTTTTGCTGCACAAACCTACAATGCTGCTATAAAGCAGCAATCACACCATAAAAAAATGAATGCCTCCTTTCTTTTTATCATTGTAAAGTCCTTTTGCTGAAGTTTTTTCCACAAACCCTCCCTTTTGCATTCCTGTTGTTGAATTCCTGAGATAACAGTTGAGGAGAACTTGTCTGCCTGGGAGGTTAAGATGTTATTGTTTTTCACACTCATTAAGACAACAGAAGAGGTCATGGTAACAGCTGATAGTGAAATAATGAACAGGTGAAAAATCAACAAAAAAAAGGATTAAAACTAAAGTTTAAATTTTTTTAAATGTAAGAAATAGACACAACATGGGTGTGTTACAGTATGTCTTCATTTGTCTTTTGTTAGTTGGATGGCTGCTTTAAAGCAGCAATCTTACCTTGTCCACTCCTCATTTTTCCTTTCGGAGGAACCGGGGGTCCCACATCTATTTTCAGATCTGAAGAGCTTCTCCTATTCTCGAGATACTTGGGCCTCGCTCAGACAGGCTGCTACACGGAGGGTGCGTTCGCGAGCCTCTGTCTGCTGGGCGATGTGTGAACATCCCCAGCGGACAGAATGACGCAATTAGGGGAGTAACTTAAGTTAAAAAAAAAAAAGTGTGTGTGTTTCTGATTGGCTGGAGAAGTGCGCGTGACGCGGCTGTCGCTTGAAATTTCAACTTCAGTTGAAAGCTTGAGCTACAGCCGCGAAAACGCAGCACTTCGCTGCCTGGGGTCGTTTTCTGTTTGAAAACTCCCACAGAACACAGCGAATGAGCGGCGAACGCGCGCGCGACATGTAAGCGCGCGTACGTCACATCGCGTTCTGTCTGAGCTCAGCCTTAACTGTGAAGCGGCCAATATTATTTCCTGCTTTTGTGGCGGGAATGAAATGGCTGCCCAATAAAAAGCCACAACCCTATAGCATTGCAGTTTCCTAATTGCCTACGGTTTGGTGGCCATTTTTGTTTCCCCTGGATGAAGATTTAAACCCAGTAACTTCACTGGCTCTAATTTTTAAACAATGGAAGTACCAGCCAAAACATTCGAGGAATTTTCCCTCCAATATAATCATGGTTTTTTTTATTTGGGGCAAGTGATCAAAGTCACTTAGCCTCCAGCACTCCTGACACACAAAGAGTTAAATGTTCTCTGATAAACATATTTAATGCACACAAATATTTTAGCATAAAATTCCATCTTTGGGTCACATACTCATCATTGCTGTGTCACGGATGTGTCACGGATGCCAGATCTAAGAAGCATTCATTTAGCTACTTATGAGATGAATAAAGAACTTTAATAGCTTGCCGTCTTACATGTTGTAAACACTAATGGCTGTCTGCTTTTTGATGTGGACGGCAGCCGTTTGTTATGTGAATAGACACAGGACAGACACTACTGCTGCATGCGCAATCTCTTTTAAATCCCCCAAGAGACAAGAATCACAGTTCTCTGGTCCATCTCAATACCACACTGCAGCAAATCTTCTCTTAATTATGTGTCTGTTCTAATTAAAGACTACTTGTTCCACAGAAAAACTGACACTTGGAATTGGGTCATCTGAGCCTTTTTTTATCACTGCACACAATTCTAAAGATCTATTTATTCAAAATTTAAGCACTTTGCTGTTGGTGAGGACATAAAGTTCTTCCAAATGAGTTGAATAACATTTGTTTAGATGATAGAGAGTAATTGAACAAACTGACTGAAGTGCTTTGCTAATGATAGAGTATTGGCAGTATTTCAACTGTGATGACCATTCCAACAATTATGCATATATTACAGTATACATAAATTAACAGTGCAGGTATATTAATAATAATTATTACAAATGTAGCAGACATTATTGCACCCGTTAGCATGCGATTTCACGTTACCGCAGTCACCAGTTTTAACGGACGATTTGCATTTGCAAATTATTGCCTTAGCGCACGGCAACAAGTGCAATAATATCTGCAAGATCTGCAAATAATAATGTGTTGCCTAATTCAAATAAAAAGTGATCTTGTGTAGCTAGATTTGAAAATTATTTATTGTTTATCACTCCCACATTCTCCTACTGCTTTAAGTTAATGCCCTCAGTTTATGAAATGTTTTAAAATTTAGTGATGTTAGTTCTATAAACTCCAGTATTTTACTTGATAGATTCTCTGATAGAATCCCTGATAAACAAATACAGTATCAGTTTAATAGATAACATGCAAAGCTTCTCAACAAAGTAAGACAATTAAGAACCACTGTAAGGCAAAAGGACATAACTAAAATGACTAAACGTTTGTCCCAAGTGGACCCAAATCCTATTACAAAATTCTATTCTGATACAATTTGGCAATAAAAGAGTTAAAGCTGCATTTGATATTGTGCTAAAGATAGACCCTTCCTTTTTCTTAGTAAATGGAGATGGTGCAATGTATAGTATATTTATACCAAGTAGGACTATGCCCTTTCAACTTGGTCACCCACAGTAAAGCGAACATGACTTTTCCCTAAAATGAGTGTTTTCTATTTAGCTGATCTGGAGGAATTGAAAGACATTTGGGTTGGCCATATACAGTGCCTGCTAGTCAACTCTACTCAACAGTGTGACGATGATGTCGTTCTGAATTTGTATTTCTCTATTTTAGTCTGTTAGCAACATAGGTATAGAGTTAGATCAGAAAAAATATCGACCTGGGGTTCGATCTCACAGTTGATTTGAAAGCAAATGACTGTTATTGGCCAGCATACACCAGTATTATTAATCCAATGGGAGCCAGATGTTTTTGTAATGTATTTATTTATTTAATTATAGTTGAACTGTATGAAGAGTGTAATTATTTGCCGAATGTGCTGGGAGTCCCAGTACACATCCCATTGCCCTGATCTTGTTGCCTTATTAATTTAGTTTCACCTTTATTGGTAAAATGGATTCAACTTTTTTTTCATATATACTGACTTTTACTAGGACCCAAAATAGTGCATAGTAATGCGGATGACATTTAGCAGACATCCTGTCAGCGAGGATGAGTTTATGTGTTTGTCACTGCTACTTACAGAAGTAGCCACACTAACTGTGCACAATGGTGAGCGTAACACATTTACTGCTTTGGCAGGCTTGTCACAACTTTGTAAAAGTATTTTTTTACTTTGTTTTAAATTTGCCACACAAGTTATTTTATTTATTTATAAAATGGTTTACCAGGAAGTAATACATTGAGAGTTCCGTCTCGTTTTCAAGTGTGTCCTGGTCACAGAGTTATAATGACAAATACATGGTTACAAATAACCATACAAAAGTTATGCAATTTACTTAACTTTTTAGCTAAATTCTAAACGGGAACAGTAACTGAGTAAGTAGTTTGTGTAGCTACAGTATGAAGCCGTATGGAGTCCCTATTCAGAATCATACTGTACAAAATTTGCATGACATAAATCAATAAAGCTGCATAGATTCCATAGTCTTGTGCTGAATAGGGACTCTGCATGGCTGTGCAGCTACACCAATTATACACTACTGTAAGTACCTTTACCTGTGCGGAAGTTATGTAAAAATGTACGCACACTGCGAAACTTATGAGGCAAGTTCAAACCATTTATCCTTTCCTGGATATGTGAGTACACAAGTTGTGATACAGTATACATCTTGGTTTAAGTGACTGTGTGACTATAGTATAGTGTGTGGACATAATTAAGGAAAAGGAAAATGCCTTTGCCCCTGATTACCGCAGACTGGCAGTAAACATTACATATTATTATAAAGGTTCCTGGTTTGCGTACATCACATCGAGACTGTTCATTGATATACTACTAATATAAGGGGGTTCCTTAATTAATCCACATATGGAAATATATGATCAAAAGTCAATGTTCTCCATTTATTTCCTCTGAGCACTTGGTTGCATCAAACTTTATACATACTAAATTATCTGAACCTGAAATCCTTTGCAACTAACAGGCCTGCAACCTGGGATGTGCTGGGAAAGTCTGCTGTTGATACAGTAGATGGCCATCCCTCCGTTGAACAAATGACTTTTACTGATCATGGATTCTTGCACACTCTGTTTTGCTCTACGAGAAACTTTCCCCACAACAACAGCTGGTGGAAGAGTAGATCTCGAAAACTCTTACCTCTCTGTTTCAAGCAGTCCGAACAATGTCTCACAAAGGTTTGGGAAGATGAATGAGCTGCTTCAATGCTTTTATGACCTGGGAAGCAGGAAACAAAAATGTATGCTCTGATCATAGCAGAGAGGATCCAACCCCAAATTGTATTAACCTCAACTAGATTCAATGGTTTTCTAGAGGTAATAAAAAGTTGGCAAATGTCAGATCAGTGAGAGTAGAGCACAGCATAAAGGAAAGGATCTTCTGTGTCTCTGACCATGGCAAATTCGACATGGGCTATATCCAAGCTCCCTCTTTTTATCATATCTTTAAAAATAATGCAAAAACCTCCAGGAGTGGAAGTTAGTCAGCGATCTGTCACATGCAGAAACTTAAGTTCTGAACACCTTGCTGGAAGTAATAAGGGAAAGATACATGTCAATTTAATGGCAAGCATTCTTAAGTCTGTTGAACATCAATGTCAATAGAAGACAAGTGGCACGAGAGCCTCTATGTCCCATGTCCATGAGGCATATTTTGTTTTATGGTTCTGGAAAGACAGAAACCTCTCAAGAGTGAAAGGTATCGTTTATGATCAGGGAAGGAAAAAGAAAATAATGTGACATCTCCCCTACCCTCTTTAAGTCTTTGTCTAGCATAAAACCAGCTTAATATGCCACTTAAAAAATGAAATATTGCATAGCAACTAGTTAGTCGAGCTGGATTCTAAAGTTTTACCCACAACAGAGACTGGAGCTGGGTCAATATCTGGGGGAAAAGAGCATTGATATCTGGGACTCCTATGTGTGAGCTCATCTTCTTTAACAAGAGAAGACCTGAAGACCAGAGTGGTGACTTCAAATACCTTAGAGAAAGGATTGATCAGCCCAGCATCAAGTGGTGTTAAACTTGTATGGGGAGTTGTTAGTTTGCCAGATTAATTTGGGACATTTGAATGAGACTCTTCTTGCCTTTCTCACTGGAGGCAAAAGAGTGTGACACCCCTTCCCAGTCTACTATGGAAGGGGACACAGAGGAGGTACCATCTATAGGTCTGTTCGCTGAGATAGAATAAAACGAATCTCTGGATGATGAAGGGAAAGAGTCAGTAGCTCTTAAATGAGAAACTGCTACTGGAGGGTTAAGAGGGTGATTATAAGAGGACGTAATCCGAAATGGGGAAAAACCCCTGTGAGGCTTCTTACCAGGAGCATTCAAATAAGACATGTTGCTGCATTAATAGTTCCCCATCAAACTAAGGGAATTAGGGAATTGGACTCAGAGCCAGTAAACTCTTTTTTGACACACTTTTTTCTCTTTTTAGGAGAGAACTCTTCATGAGAGATGAACTAATGGGCATAGATCTTCTTTTTTTATTATTAAGAAAAGACATGGGCAACCACTGGGGGGGAGGGGAGGGGGTAACCAGGGATTCTATAGCAGGTATAGAAAGTGTATTCTCCATTTCCGACTGCTGAAGAGAAGTCTCCACGTCCTTGTATTTTTTCTAGCACGTTTTTTCTCCGGGAGGCTTGAAGCTGTTGCTAGGTGGCAAGCCTTTCATAGAAAAAACTGCATTCCCTTACCCTAACGAGAGAACCACAAAGATTACTGGGAAGGCGAAAGGACAGCCATGTCCAGTTCAACAGTCACATCACACACTTGCTGATAGCTTGAAGCAGCATACGGGTTAACTTAAAAAATATATATTTTATATATATATATATATTTATTATTACAAATTTGAAGCAAGTGTTTTTCAGCTCCGGGGACCCCTTGATTCCAGAGATACTTACTGTACCTCCGTAGCAGTGATGCTATCCCTGCAGGCGGTGAAACTGTGTGCCTAACATAATGGCGGTTTAAATCTCCTACGTCACGCGGGCCAATAGGAAGCTGTGATGTTATCCAGTGCGGCTTCCTACTGGCCTGCGTTACCTGGACCTTTAAACTCCGCAGAAATACCGGCACCCCCTACAGAGGTAACACAGTTCAGCTCTGGAAGCCCCTTGCTCCAAACCTGTAGTAAAAATAAATATTTATATACATTATTTTATTTATATATTTATATATATATATATATATTATTTTTTAGTTAGCCCATATTGCTGCTTTGTAGAAGGAAAGGCCTCTTAATCTTGAAATTGTGAATTGCATTGAAACACCTGGCATATTGTTACAAAATGACTGAAAATTATTATTCTTGTATTGTTTGTGCGAAAAAATAAATTTGTCCTCATACAGTAGATTGTACCCTTTACATATTTTGTGCTAGGAGGGACTAAAACATAATAATTGCACAAATATTTTAAAGCCAAATTATATGGGAATTGTATATTGTATTAAAAAAAATGATCAGTCAATTACTCTTTTTCAAGGACTACATTCCGCAATGAGGTTAATAAATGCAAATGGTCCAGTTCAAATACTGTACAAGGCAAATTGAATAGTGTAACCAATTAATACCCGTAAACTAGAGAAATACAAGACAACATAATCTTCCTGCACACTAATATACTATTTTACAAATGGGTTCTACAATCCTCACTTAGCAGTCAAAATTCCCTTTATGGAATAGAAAGTTAAAAAAATAACAGAGGATTAACACAAAATAAACTAGAGCAGTAGTAGGGACATAATTAGGAAAATGTCCTAATACATCATATTGTCGTATCGTACATTACAATCTACAGTATGTTACTAATGTCTGCATCGTGTTACTGTGAAATGTTATTTGAAAGACTAACATATGTGCTATTTCCAGTGCAGTCAGCATGTTACATCACAGCTCCATTTTGTCATGAATTCAGTCTCCGAATCCTGAATTATAAAACAGTGACAGATTCCATTTCGTTTTGAAGCACTGATATTGCTTTCACCTTCCCTAGCCATGTCTGCTTTAATGGCCCACTGAGTCTTTGTGAGAAAATGCATCTGCCTGTGTCCCTCCCATCCCCCGCCCTCTCCTGGTTTTTTTTATGTGACCTGGAGACTTGGACTGCAGAATGCAGTCTGCTGGTTTCTCATATCGGCTTCCATGGGAATACAAATGGTTCTCAAATAATATATGATATCACATGCTGCCATCTACAGTGTCTCGTGTGCAATTGAAGGATAGTAATATAGCTTGATATTTGATATTCAAATGGTGGCAGACATCAGCCACTGCACCAGCTCAGTACAAATTAAGTATTTGCTTCATATTCTATTCTCCTATTTGCTATTTAGGAAATATGTTTTTTTCCCCCCTTAAAACCTGCATTACTTCAAGCACTCAGAATCTGAGAAACTGTGTAAAGTGATATTTGTATTTATTGGATGATCGGAGTGAGTGGAGTGAGATAGACTTTGTCTCCACTTTGGGTGTGTGTTTATTTCTCTTTATTTTGTTCCTATGTTCTCTCTCCAGACGACAAACACCTTGATCGATTGTGATGACATTTTAAGGGTACCTTTCTGCCATCCTAACGTAAATCTGACAGAAGTTTCAACCAAATCGGTGCAGCACCAATCTTAGAATACATTTTTTATCCCTTTAAAAAAAAAACGGTACATCTCATCGACCGGATTCTCGTTACAAAACATTAAATTTATTATTTTGCAACTTTTACAACATTTTCAGACAATTTCCTTGAACCGCATCAGAGAAATAATTTTTTTTTTTAATGAAAATAAATTGGTTACCATGGTAACAAACGCTGTACAACAACAACCTCAAAATATTGTAAATACAAATATAGGACAAGTATCAGTTGTCTAAATTTTGTGTAGATTCAACACGATGGACATGTGTCTTTTTTCAACCTCAGCAGCGGTGCGCTAAGTGGGGGCGGAGACTTGCTGCGGGGGGGCGCGGGGTTTACAGAGACCCCCCACACGCTTCCAGAATGCATTTAAATTAAATTAATGCCGGGGGAGCTGCAGGGCCTCTCTAAACTTTACTTACCTTGATTCAGATGCTCCTGATGACGCGTCACCATGGCAATGCGGCGTCAAATGACGCCGCGGGGTCATGTGCCGTCACGTTGCCATGACCACGTGACGTCATAACACCAGGACGTCTGAATCAAGGTTAAAGGGTGGGGTGCGAGGAGAGGGGGAAAGCCAGCAGGGGGCCGCAGGAGGAAAAGATTGTGCCCCCCTGTACTACAGTATGTAACTATGTCACCTCTATATTTACTTTGACATCTAGATGGCAGTGATAATTATTCACTACGCAATAGGTTTTTGATTGGTTTTCCACATCATCCATTATACTAATATAACTGTTTAGTCAAGGAAAGTTTAGGTGCACTCACTGGATCTTGAAGACAGCTGCCTCGGATGCATGGAAATCAGCCCCTCCCCATCCTACACAAACAAGAAAGAACCGGCGTCCAGAGGTCTTAATGCAAAAAATGTTTAATCCACAGAGAACGTTTTGGTCAAATACAATGAAATCTTGACAACGGTTAGTGTATTTGATCGAAACGTTGATCTCTGTAGTATAACTGTTTATACATCACGGTCTTCATAAGAAAAACAATCAGTTGTGTGTTGTTTTTTGTCTTTTAACTTTCGGACAGTTTGTTGTGAATGAGATTGTCATTGTTACATGGAAATGTTTTCTGCAGTGTGTGATATTATATTGCATGTACGTATTTTCTTTCCAAGTCGCAATAATGTGAGAGTTGAAGTGAGATTCAGTATTTATAGTTTTGTTTGCCTGCAAGTGCTTGATCGTTGTGGTAGACAATAGCCGCCTCTCTGGACAACTTCATTGACAGTTCTTCGACGAGGCTTATTAACAGTCTTGTATAATAACCAGCACTTTTTTTGTACTCATAAAAAAAAAAGTTGATAATAAAAAATAAAAAAAAAACACACAATAGCCCCCTTCTTCCCCAATACATACAATAGCTCCCCTTCCCCCCAAAAAACACAATGACTGCCCCTCCGCCATTACATACATTGGTGGGAGAATTAAAAGGGGAGGGTCGGAGGGACAATTTTATCTTCAACTGAACTTGATACTGCTTCCTGCGTTCAAATCCTAATCAGTTTATTCTCGGCAGAACCCACCAATCAACAGCAAGCACCTCCTCCACCTGGCCAATCAGAGAGCCTACCAACCTTTAGCTAATCTCACATGGCATATCAGTGGCTTGGGCTAAGTGAGGGTTTACAATACATAAAAGGGGCTAAGTGATTGACAAGTTAGAGTTACTAACGGGGCACAAAAATAAAATATATATTTATATAATATTATTATAGTATATACTACACTAGTATACATATATATATATGTTATACGTTATACGTTATACGTTATACTATTAACCAGTGCAAGGCCCAACTTCCAGCACGGCCAGCCAGGCCATCCACAGCCACCTGGCCCGCCTGTCCTGGTTCTCCCATCCTGTGGGCGGCCCTGCGGATGTGTGTCAATGTCGCCCTGAAAAAAAGGTGCCGGTACACTGTACCAGCATCTACCATCACAAAAATGTACTGATGATACAACACGATAGTTTGAGAATTAATTTAGCCAGACCAGCTTTTAACTAAAGTTTGAGAATACTAAGATAATGTAAGGTCCGGGGGAACACCTCTCTCTAAGGGGGTTCCTCCCGCGACTTTACCTGCCTCTGCTCCAGCTCTGCCTCCTCGCCGCCGCGGGCGGGATCTTCCTTCTCCTCCGCTTCCCGCTGCGGCTAGTGAACACGCACATGCGCGCGCACGGCCGAGGACCTTTACGTCCTCCCTCAGGAGGAGTTCCCACCTCCAGCTGAGGCCGCGCCCGCCTCTCCCGTGCGGGGCACACGCCTGATGCGCGTGCACCGCTCACAAGCTGCACTTCTAGCACAGCTGTGGTATGTTTCTTCCTACCAATCCCTATCTTCCCTGGGGCCGCTCCCTCGTTACTCCCCCTCTCCCTATTGGTCCTTCCTCCTACTTATACCTTGCTCAGCCATTCATTCTTTGGCTGAGCATAGCTTTGTATGACCTGTGTTAACCACGGTCGTGCCTGCCTCAGTTCCTGTCTCTTTGTCTCCTTAGTGATCCCTTGTGTACCGAACCGGCCTGGCTGTGGATCCGCTCTGGACTTCTACCCTTGGTTTGTATCCTGACCTCCTGGACTCCCCGACCCCTTTACCTCGGTTTGCGGATTCCGACCTACCTCCCGGCTCTGGACCCCAGGCTCTCGGTACCAACTATCTTCTGGAACCTCCCTTCTCGTCTGGCGAGTATCTTACTTTATCTTATACTCCCAGACGGTTCCGGACGCCTATTTTCCACTTTCCAGGCGTGTCCCCATAGCTGTGGGTGCAGTGTGTTACCCATCTCACCTCAGTTTCGGGGTCCCTCCTTGTCCGTGATGAGCACAGCGTAACAGATAATTTGATGACAAAATCCACAAATTGATAGCGTTTCAAATTTAGTTTTGCTTGTGTTTCATTCCGTGTTACAAATCCTTGTCCTATTAGGTTTAATTGTTCAGCTCATAACGCAGTATAAAATATAGCATTTTCCTAATTTAATTATAAGTGAAAAATGTGGATACAAGTTGACTGGAAAGAGCTCCATTTATTATAGGGTACTTCCATCTGGGATATGCATCACTTAATTAACATTTAGGGCTTCAAACAGTAAACAGCAGTAGAAGTTTAGCTCCCCCAATACTATTTATTTTCATTTCTAGTATTTAAGTGTCCATGTATTAAAGGAGCAATCCAAGAGAGTGATTTTTTTTTTAACATAGGATTGAAGCAGGGAGTCTCTGGTGCTGAACCCCATTAATTTCAACTCCAGGACCCCTTCCTTCAAGAGATACTTAAGTCTGAAGGGGTTGCCGGTATCTCTCTGCTTTTTAAAGCTCCCGCATCACGTGAGCCAGTAGGAAGCCGCACCAGATGACATCACGGCTTCCTATTGGCACACAAGATGTGGGAGCTTAGAAAAGCAGCCATTACGTGATCCCTGCTAGCCAAGCGGAGTAGCTACCAGCATCCCCCATGGAGGTAAGTATCTCAGGATGCAGGGAGTCCCAGGAGCTGAAGTTAACACAGTTCAGCTCCAGAGACCCCCTGTTTCAATCCTGCAGCATGATAAAAATAAAAAAAATTGCAAAACAAATCGCCCGCTTGGATTGCCTCTTTAAAGTATTTTTTGGCTACTTTATACTATAATATTTTTTTGTTTTCTATTTCCATGATATGGTGTATTTGTGATGGTTAATAGAAACAGCGAGGAAAGAGTTAAGCAATGCACATCTATTGCACTGAATCAAATTCAGCATCATTTTTTTACCTTTTTTTTACAGCCACCCTCAGTTCTGAGGTCTCAAAAACCTCTATGACCATCGATCGGCAATTAGCCAGAAATAGAGATTTTTAATTATGCTTTTCACCTCACACATTTTGCGTTTTGAAAAGAGCAGAGAAGCACCTTATTACACCTGTCCCAGTTTTATGTAGCATTAAAGATGTATGTCATATTCACTAGGGATTCAAACTTTGTCATTCATTTTCAAATCCGAGTGAAATTCATACAAAGAAAAACAAAAAAAGGCTCATACAGTACGTGGCTTTGTTTTTTTTGTTTTGTTTTTTTATAATCTGGGTTAACCTTTGGGTAAGCGAACGGAAAATCTGCGAATTTCGATAACATTTTCCTTCTTATTGAACTTTCACCCCCATTTTGCAGAAATCCAAAACCACTGAAATTCTGAAAAACCTAAACTTTTTTAGAACCAAAACCCCAGTGAAAGTGCCCTTTTCATATTAACACACATTTGTGGTGGCAGTGAATTAAGAATATTCATAGCTAATAGAAAAGTAATGGGGGGGAAATGGCAAGAAATGCAGGCATGAAAATCTTTCTAAGATAGCAACATGAATCCCAACACAGTGAGTTTTTAGGTTATTGTACAGTGACGTTTGTAAAAATGTAGTGAGTGCTATAATATTTTCATATTGTTTGCATGAAAATAAACGAGCATTGTGCATTTTATTGGCCTTTGTTTTACTATTTTAAAACTTTTCACGGTTTTTGAATTTCTTAACATGCTCATTCAAGAAACAAACTGCACTTCTCTTCACGGGAAGAAACAACCCCTCCAATCCTTTTATATATTTCTGAGCTGCATGATATTACATTTTTATTTTATTTTCACCCAGAACACATTTAGTCACATCAAAGCAATGCTGAAAGGCAAGTAGTTATCATTATAGTAAACAGCTATATTTGTTTGTCTTGGTATCTCACTGTATACAGGCAAACCCCGCATTAACGTACGCAATGGGTCCAGAGCACGTACAGTATTTAACGCGAAAATGTATTTACTGTAAAGTGAAGTACAGTACTACTGTACTACTTTTTTTTACTTATCGATGCATGTACTGTATTGCAATTGTCCTATATGTGCATAACTGATGTAAATAACGCATTTGTAACAGGCTCTATAGTCTCCCCGCTTGCGCACAGCTTCGGTACAGGTAAGGAGCTGGTATTGCTGTTCAGGACGTGCTGAGAGGCGCATGCGCAATGTGCCGTTTGCCTATTGGGCGATATGTCCTTACTCGCGAGTGTACTAAAAGTGAGTGTTCTTAAACCGGGGTATGCCTGTAATACTTTTATTATACAACTATTGTGATGCGCGATGCATGTGAACCTTGGTGCAGGAGTGTATGCTATTAATAGAAATTGTTGCAGGCACTTCATTAATCTGTGTTTTTATTTAAATTCATTTACAAAACAGCAATTGTAGTCCTTATGGTACGATTTATGAGTAACTTTTCTTTTTTTCCACCCTGTCAATCATTCATTCCTCTTGCAAGTCAGTAATCTGTCTTGAGAGCCACTCCATCAATTCCTGTTGAAACAACACTCTGGGGTCAATGATTCAATGCAATTTTTTTAGCAAGGCCTAGGCATATTCGCAATGCACTTATGTGTCAAAGAATTTTGCTCCGTCTGCCATAGTTTGCACCTTGTGCAGTGCTAGGAGTTGTTATATGGTGCACAGATAATGAGATTTATCACAGTCTGCGTCGCGGTGTACCATTCTTTTTGCCTTTTATTTGCCAAAAAAACTATTCCACATCTGAAGTGGCGTAAATGTAACATTCTGCACCAGAATAAAAGGTTCTTTGCCGCAGGTCTGCTCCAAAAACAGTGCCTCTAAATACACTTTTCTCTACATTCAAAAATAGACCCCTCACAATTTACACTCTGATGGGCTTGGTGTCATGATTAAAACTTTACTCCAGACTTTCTGATTTATTTATGAAAATGCTGTTGTTTTTCATTCAGAATAGAAGTCCAACTTTGGTGCATCTCACTCAGTCATCAAAGAGCTGTAATGCCTGCCAGCAGCTTGCTACCTAATGATTGCTTGGCTGGGTAATGCAGAGCCAGCCGTTATAGTGGCACAATGCCCAGTGCAAATTTGCACAGACCTTGCTGCAGGACAGAGGAACCAGGCAATGGCAGGTTTAGATAGGAATCCAGACTAGCATTATCACTGACATTTCTTTGGCAGGAAATAAAAGCTTTGTGAATGAAGCAGATACGGTTTGGCGATTTGACCTTATATACTTTGCATCCAAATTGATTATACCCCTTTTTTTTTTATTAATGATTTTCTATTGGCTAAACCCCATATTTATAAAATATGAATAGAAATTATTTCAGAAATCCTGTTTCTTATTTATTTTTAGATGTGATTTTGACACAGACAGATTGAGGTACTGTACATTAAAGAATTGCAGTATTGTGCCCGATTCCAGGACAGCACAGCAGTTTTAGAATCACGGCATGCTATAGTTTTTCCACTATATACATATCTGTGTGTGGAATAAAATCAACAACAAAAAACACATAGCTATGCAATAGGTGCAACTCAGAAATTACCTATAATTGAGGGATTATCTCATCCCTTCCAGCACATGGGGGCCTATAGGTTATTAGTTGCACTCAGTGGCCGATTTTACATATTGCCACCCATAGGCACTTAAACCGTGCCGTCGCCTCCTCCTTCACGTCGCCCTCCCCCTGCAGTGCTGCCCTCCTTCTGCAGTGTTGCGGCGTCTAATGATGATGCAGCAATGTCACGTGATGACGCGCTTTCATGACAACACGATTATTTATTTATTTATAAAATGTTTTACCAGGAAGTAATACATTGAGAGTTACCTCTCGTTTTCAAGTATGTCCTGGGCACAGAGTTAAGACAAATAATACATGGTTACAAATACAGTTACATAAATGAACAGGGTATACATTATATACAAGACATTGCATGCAGAGTTAAAGAAAATATATATTATGGGCGTATGAAACAGATATGCAAACCAAATCAAACCAAATCAAATTTGTAGCTATTATTTTGTTGGAAAAATCTCTGAAGCAAATTTGAAGACAACTCTAGCAAATGACATCAGGTTATATGGCTCTTCATACTGTATACTGCTATTTTTGCTCAATTCTGGCTAAAGTCGCAGCATTTCATGATCATCTGTCAAAAATATTGCATTGCTGAGCAATGGGAACTTTTGCTAAAAATTGGAAAAGCATTCTGTTTTTAAAATTAAGCAGAAAATGATTTCAAGCAAATTTAAAGATGTTCACATGAATTTTACATTTGAGAAATCACCAGGTCATTACGGCAGACCATATTGACCTGTAACCTTGAAAAAGAAAGGGTGAGAAAGCCAGATGTGTCAAATTAATTGGATACACTTAAATGAGACAATAGCAATAAATAGCAGTTTGGTACTAACACTGGCAGCCCTGGAGCTACAGTGACCAATTGCTGAAGTGGTTCAACCTTCAGTACTCCCTCTAATGTTAATGTTTCTGTTCAGTCTTCAATACGGGTAAAGAGATATTACAAGTATTTTGTTCCCAAAGAGGAATGGTCTCCTGTTGTGTTCGATATTCTACTGTGGTAAAAGCGGTTTCCTCCATCTGAGGCCAGGCAAACGTTCCCAAACGTATTAAATAATCCTTAAACAGGGACAATTTACACCACAAGTGTGAAATAGTCCGTGTACTTACAATTAGGTCAGCTGGGATGGAAGAAGACCTGTAAGATACAGTGACGATAATAGGAGGAGTAGTAATTATCTACGAAGGCTAGTGGGTCAGGTAAGACTTGTGCAGAATAATCTCAGCTCTGATTGGTGTGCAGAGATAGAGGATCATCTTGTTTTAAAAATGCATTGGTATTGATATATCATGTCCACAGGGATGTGCGGTGCTGTACTAGTATATTAAAGATTTGTTTTATTTAAAAAATGGCATCAGTGTGACATGATTTTATTTCTGCATGACGCAAATACAGATGTAGCCAGTGTATGTACCCTTATTGGCGTAGGTTAACGTAAGAAAGCACACAGAAAATAACAAATGCATTAACTAGCGCATTACCATTGTTTTCAATGTAGTCACATTATTTCTTGTGTTAAATATCATGGTAGCGTTAACAGAACATATTGCATTAATGGCAAAGGTAACATCTGCTACATCTATATTTTAATGATAATAATATCTGAGATCCCTGTCTTACTAACTGTAAATGTACTGAAATGTACTATAACTTATTACTGTGTGCTAATGCTTGCATGGCTAAAATATTTCTAACAAAATGTTTTTTATACAGATGGATAAATGACTCTGACATTTCAGAGACTAAGCTTCCCGACAGACAAACTCTTTTTATATTGCTTATTAAATTCTTTAATATCTGTAGGAATTAGTTGCATACCCTTTAATTAGTAGAGGATTGAGTCGGATAACCTATTAACTAAATTATCTGGACAGCTTAAGTACTGATACATTTTCTTGACCTTTCTGAGATCAGCTGGCAGAGTAACATGCAGGAGAGAACAAGTGACCTTCTATTATAGACATACAGTTTATCCAGGACCGGCAACAGAAATCTTGGGGCCCAGGACAAATGAAAAAAGCAGCCTGCAGCAGGCTCCCTCTGCTCTGACAGGCACCTCTGTGGATCTGGCAAGCACTACATGTTAGGGTTGCCGGCGGGGTTCCCTTGGCTCACCGGGTCCGGGACAGGAGTCTCTGCTATCCCCCGTCCCTGCTGGCAGCCCTGCATATATCACCAGAGAAACATCCCACTACAGAAGTATTTTAGGCCGTGAATATAGTTGTAGCGTGCGACCGAGTGCATGACGTAGCGCACGCACAGAACATACACTGAGACTGGAGGCGATCAGGAGACGATGGGGAGGCATGGCGGATGCGTCACCAGGCTGGTTCGCCCTCATTGGCTGAACCAGTCATGTGTCGTGGCCGTCGCGTGAAAAAAAAATTGATTTGTATTTTCAAACATTGCCCACACGGTTTCTCTGTTGCGCACACTATGGGCGGCCTCATTGAGGAACACACATTTGTACTCTCGACACGTGATGTCGAGCACGCGCACACGGCCACTATAATCGTGGTCTTATGGTCACAATATTAAAACCACAATGTTCTCAAAAAAAATAAACAAATACATTTTGTAATGAAATCAGCTTAAAAGACAACCTCAAAATGAAATTGAAACCTAAGCTATAGAGTGTAGCCAGGTCCTTTTCCGGGCCCCCCCCTCGGCTTTCCCCTTACCTCCGCTGCGGCTAGGGAGAGCGCGGCTAGGCAGGAAGGTTCGCGGCACACCCGACGGCAGGGGGCCTCCATGTTGAATTGGCCGCGCATGAGCAGAAGCACTCGCGC
Source organism: Ascaphus truei (assembly GCF_040206685.1). NCBI lineage: Eukaryota > Metazoa > Chordata > Amphibia > Anura > Ascaphidae > Ascaphus > Ascaphus truei. Next base: position 291,096,328 of record NC_134486.1, on the reverse strand, counting down.
ATGCACAGAGGATATTCCGAGTTGCGGTGGCCATCTTGCTCCACCTCGCGTATGTGCAGGAGATAATATAGCGACGGCCATTACACCCAAGGCTCCGCAGGGGAACAGCAATTCCCAGCATCCCCAGGGACTGCACAACACATGGGCAAGTACAGCCAATAGGGCAACTAGGATCTCAGCAGGCAGAAGGATACATTTGGTGCGCTCAGGAGACCACGCCAGTGGGAAGAGGGAGCTGGATCCAGCAGGTAGTGTCTCAGAGCCAGTGGTTCTGAGACTAGGCCTGGTATATCCCCCTTAGGCAAAAGCTAGGCCCCGACTCACAGTAGCTTGTGGTTGCTGCAGGAAAGGCCCCTTAAATAGAGACGCTTTCCCATTGTACTGTCTAGTGTCAGGACATAGTGAAGACGCCGCACGGTAACTGCGGCCTGTGGTTTGGGATCAGACAACCTCCGTTTTAAGAGACCCTGTATGGTGATATTATCCACGCCAGAATTGGACGTCGCTGGATCGGCGGATCCCTGTTGCTTAGTCGGCCGCACCGAGTACTGGAGTACTCGGAAGGTACCTCAACTAAGTGCACCAACACTCCACGGGATAGCGCTATCTCCTACACATTTGGGTGGGCCCTGACATTGGGGGAAAAAGACATCAGGGTATTGGTGCCAAGCACCCTATGTACATTGGGGGACACTCACTGGTGGTATCAGGTTGGGGCATTATTAAACTGTGGGGTACAGGGTACCATGGTCTGTGCTCAGTAAAGGTTGTTGTTATATACCTGTAACGGATCGGGGGACTCGCGCTTCCCAGCGTGTCCCCGTCACCCCAGGCCCCATGGAGGCTAGCTGTCCCACTCCCCTACGTCCCCAATCTCTATCCTCCTCCCTGCGCCATTCCTCCACGGCATGGTCCGCACGCCCAGGCACACGTTCTGCGCATGCACGCGGTTCTCTCACCGAGCGCACGCGCGCTCCTGATCTCTTGCCTCCTATCGTGATACACGCACCCCTCGGCGTGCCTCCGTCATCCCAGCCCTTTCTCTACCTGGTTCCTCCGCTCCTTCTTCCCCTCTGTCTCCCGTGCCGAGCGCCTCCTCCGCGATGCTTCTCCCACGCTCTGGTACACTCGTAATGCGCGCGCATAACAAGGTTACAGAAGGCGCGCGCACCCACTTTAGTTACCAACCCGCCCCAGGCATTAGCTCCGCCCCCCATCGGTTGCAGGCAATTACTCTCGATTACCTCCCTGTCTCCTCCCCTCTTCTCACAGACCTATCCCTGCAATTACCCACTCAAACCTCTGCTCCTCCCTTCACCCCTATTGGCCCTTCTTCCCATATAACCTCTCTCTGTCCTCTTAGTCCTTGCTCTGCATAGCTTTCCTGTAGCTCCTATGTGTGCAGTGTCTATGCCTAGCTCCCTTGTCTGTTTCAGCTCTGGTTCCTGTCCCTGCCCCTGTTTGGATTCCTTTGGTTTGAACTTGAACTTTTCTTTGGACTTGACTATGCTGTCTTTTCCTGCTCTTGAACCCTGGCTTTTGGACATCACTACGCTGCTCTCTCCAACCCCTGAACTCTGGCTTTTGGACATTATCTTCTGACCTCTGGCACCCCGGATTCAGCAAGTATAACGTTAACCCTTACTCACCAGGCCCGGCAACGCAATTACCACACTCCGGGCACGCCCTCACTGCTGTGGGTGTGTGTTATACCCTTACCCACCTCAGTACTGGGGACTGGCCAGGTCTGCGGGCATACAGGCTTTACAATACCTGACAGTGTGTATTATTGTTATTGTTCCTGTAAGGTACCTATCCCATGACGTTGGGATCCATTACAGGTGGAGGCGCTGCACTGAGACGAACCAGAATCACCCCAGGCTCCCAGTGGCGGAGGCTCAGGTTGCCAACAGGTAAGGGCAGCATTGGTAGTTCCTTCCCGTTTACGGGGGAACAAGGGCTACAAGAGCAATATCCAAATAAGGATAGGGTGATGGAGCTACCAAGGATGTAAATGAACACAACCATACAGAAAAAGGCCTGTATAGAGCACACTCAGATCCTCATGTCAAATTGTTGTGATTGAAAACTCCCAATGATCCAAAAGTCCACTAAAATGTATCGTTTATTAGATCACCAAGTATATAACCATGACAGAAAAGAAATTACATACTATAAATGACGAGCTCAAAATAGGTCAATAATATATTAAACCTAAAAATGCGACCACTATTAGGAACTACCTTGTATAATCCAGAGTGCTAGATTATAATAATGTATGTTGGTGACTAAAATCTGTAAATGTTGCCATCATATACTACTGTAGGTCATAGCATCAATATCAATACCACACCAAAAAAAGGCTGTATCTGGAGAAAAACTTCCAAATATTATCCACGATAAAAGATTATAATAACACACATTGTTCCCATATAATTTTCAGTCAATATCTTTCAGTTCAGTTTACTTCAGGTTTTCTTCAGGAAATGCTCGTCTACCAATGCTTGCTGTTCCCTCTTTTTCTAGACTTTTTTTGCACTGATATTTTGCTGTTTTATGTGTTTTCCATAGTGGCTGGAAGGGCACATTATGCTGCAAGACAGCATACAGGAGAATATTTACATAGCTGCAAACATGTGTATGTACGAATCTACATCACATTCAGTGGCACATGTGATGGTGAGGGGGTAACCAGGCTCACTAATAAAGGTTAAGTCCACTTGGTTGCCCTGAACTGTGTTTTCGGGTCTTAGAGTGTAAGCTCTTGGACCTGTGTATTGCACATGTGTTGCTTTGCAGTGTGTAAGGGAAACAGGCTAGTGTAAAGGAAGCAGGTTAGATTACACTATCTCAATACACCAAAAGGCTGTAACATATTTTAATAGAAGCGTGTATAGAAGTATATTTTATTACGCAGCAGTGTTTTAAGAAAATATGTTTTACTTTATACATGTAACATAAGGCATGGTCTTTTCATCTTGGGATCAAAGGAGAACTCCTGGCCACCCCAGGTTTTGGTGCCAGGTCATCTCCTGGATGTCCCATCGATCAAAGTAACACTTGCGCCATAGATGTGAGCAGCCAGATGGTCAGGATAGCTAAGTTAAGTGCTAGCATCCTGGGATGAAGGCAAGCTATCCTGGCCAGTTGTCACCTTCCCCAGACTTTCGGGCATTGAGCCTGCGGGTGGCTTAGAATAGTAAGTGAGCAAGATGGTGATCTGCGCACATGCCCTCTTACTTTTCTGAAGCCATAGTTGCCAGCTTTCACAAACATGGCAGTGTGTAATTGGTCAGCGATGAAATTCCCACGCCAGGGGTTGGTGGATAAGCTGTGGGACTGCCTGTCCCAAAGTGTATAAGACAGCTAGTCACCATCCCAGAGGTGTGATTCAATGTGTGTTTCAAGAATTCCAAGCTCTGAGTAAGGCCTCGGTCCTGCTGCGCTCGTTGGCGCGGGCGGCAATGTAGCGAGTTCCCCACCAGCAGGGGAATCCTCGCGAGCCGGTCCCGGTCCCCCCTGGCGGCACAGCTGACTACACGCTGTGGCGCGTCAGCCGCTAGGAGACACAAGAGAATGGTGTTTCCTAGCATTGACGCGTCACGTGGTGTGGCTGTGAGCCAATGGGGAGGGGAGGCTTCGGGAGGAGGAGAGGCTTCCGGGAGCGGGGAGGAGTGTGGAGTGAAAGCAGGTGCGTGCCTGTCTGTTTGTGTGTGTCTGAGTGCGTGCGTGCCTGTCTGTGTGTGTGTGTGTGTGTGTGTGTGCCTGAGTGCCTGCCTCTGTGTGTGTGTGTGTGTGTGTGTGTGTGTGTGTGTGTGTGTGTGTGTGTGTGTGTGTGTGTGTGTGTGTGTGTGTGTGTGTGTGTGTGTGTGTGTGTGTGTGTGTGCCTGCATGTGTGTGCGCGCGTGTGTGTGTATGAGTGCGTGAGTGCCTGCCTGCCTGTGTGTGTATGTGTGTATGTATGAGTGCTCCAGCCCGAGTCCGTGGAGGGAGGGGGGGGAAGAGTAGCGGGTCCCTCCTGCAGCCCGTGGAGGGAGGGGGGGAGAGTAGCAGCTCCCTCCTGCAGTCCGTGGAGGGAGGGGGGGGGAGTAGCGGGTCCCTCCTGCAGCCAGTGGAGGGAGTGGGGGGAGAGTAGCAGCTCCCTCCTGCAGTCCGGGGAGGGGGGGGAGAGTAGCGGGTCCCTCCTGTAGCCCATGGAGGGAGTGGGGGGAGAGTAGCAGCTCCCTCCTGCAGTCCGTGGAGGGAGGGGGGGGAGAGTAGCGGGTCCCTCCGCTCAAGCCACGCCCCCCCTCCCTGTCAAACCTCCCACCTCCCGCCCACCTCCCGCTCCGGCTCCCGCTCCCTACAGACCGCATATCGCGGTCTGTGTATCTCAGCGCACCGCCTGTCAGCAGTGCGGGTGCGCTGACTCTGGGAGCGGGGCCTTAGCCTTAGTCATCTAAGATTCTCAGAGGCTAAGTGCCCAGTTACAAGTCACCAGCAGGAAAAAGCTACTTGAAGGAAAAGCCGCCTGGATTATTTTGCTGTTTGTTTTGCAACGGTTACTAGGGTAAGCTTGGTCATAAGCCCCTACAACTTGGAAAGGTAGTTTGTGTTACCCCAGATTTCCAAAGTAAGTGTATTTTTAGTGTAAATTGTGTTACATTGTGTGTTTGTCTTTTCCTGAAATAAATTACAATTTATGTTACCTCCTTGTTTTGCTCAATCATATGATTCCGGTATAAATGTGTTGATAAACCTGGTCTCGTGTGACAGCACAGTTCTGTTCTTTAACACATACCCAGAGCGGCATGGTGTCACTTATTGCTGTCTGGCTGCCAGTGAGAAATGCAACTGATTCTTAATACCACTATTGATTTAAACAAGTACAGTATAGTCATCTCCATAAGCAAAAGGAAGTTGAGAGATGACCACAACAATAAAAGGTGACAGGTCAATGCCCTCCATATCCAAGAGTTTGTGAAAAGCTTTATCTAGAAGCCAGAACTGGATGCGTAGGAGATTCTCCTTTTTCTATTTTATTTAATGTTTGAGCTGGTGTTTCATTTTAACCCCATTACTGTAGCTATTTTCTTTTTATTCAAACTTGACACCCTTTCCTTTGACAGGACATGAGAGGGTTTACATAGCAAAG